>NC_090173.1:12132512-12157512 GCF_024679245.1 Pseudorasbora parva | reverse complement strand
ACTGTTCGCCATGATGGTTTTGAATAGCTTGAAATATGATTGAAATCACTTCAAAAAAAGAAAATACAGTTCAGTGTAACGTACAACACAAGTCTGTCAGGCAACGTAAAATAATAACAAGGACATTATAATTGTGTGCTTTAATGGTGATACTTTTGTTTTTGCCTAATCAGGCTCTCAAAATTATATAAAAATTTGGATTCAGATTTATCGGCCAATATATCGGTTATCGGCTTTGAAACACAAAGAATTATTGATTATCGTATCGGCCAGAATTTTCCTATCGGTGAATGCCTAGTTTTGTGGCTCTTTAATGTGTTATGACAGATCACTGTAACACCTCGGTTGAAGCAACACATGAACCGATCATCTCTTTACTTCTAGTTATAGAGTGGTGCAGGTATGACAGCACTTTGTAAGCCAAAACGAACATTTTAGCACTTCTGGTTCCCTCGTTCCAGAGTCGATGTGTTTTTGTGTTTTTTAATGGGATTTTGAAGTTAAATGGCTGAAATAAAGTCTGTGGTGAACACAAGCTCAAGACACTTACATGTTTAATTCTACAACTTAAAACACATGAGTATTACCCCACTCTTGATTTTTTTAAGCTGTTACGTGTCTTGAAAAAGGCGGTGAAAAGTGGCTAAATGGGACAAACGTGGCTGTCAGGGAGATTAAACATCATCACAACCACTTTTACAGCCTCATTATGCTCATAGCTGTGCTCTCATAAACTAGTTTAACTCAAACGTTGCAGGAAAATGTTATTAGATAAAAACTGGAAGAGTTATCGGAAGCTTAGTGATGGTGATGGTGAATTTGTGGGATCGTGGTGTAGTCCATTTCAACCGATGTTGAGGTTCTCTTTGGGAGGGCCGAGGATGGATAGGATCAGGAATGAGTACATCAGAGGGACAGCACATGTGAGATGTTTTGGAGACGACGTTAGAGAGGCCAGCAGGCTGAGATGGTTTGGGCATGTTCAGAGGAGGGAGAGTGAATATATCGGTAAAAGGATGCCGAGGCAAAAGCTGCCAGGCAGGAGGTCAAGAGGAAGACCAAAGAGGAGGTTTATGGATGTAGTGAAGGAGGACATGAAGGTAGTCGGTCTGAGAGAAGAGGATACAGAGGATAGGAATAGAGGGAGGCAGATGATTCGCTGTGGCGACCCCAGAAGGGAACAGCCGAAAGAAGAAGAAGAAGTGGTATAGTCCGTTTATAGCTGACCTTTAGCATTTGACTTCTGGCGACTGCATTAAGTTGTGTTCATATGTGATGATTATCTTGATGGACCAAACGTGTAAGTATCATAAACTTGTGTTGATCGCAGAGCTTGTTTTTTGAAATAATCCTAAAGCCTATGGGAAAATCCTATTGGGTCTTTCCCAAGGGAACCAATGCGATGCGAGCAGACGGTTGGCCTACAAAGTGCCCTCATACCTGCACCTCTCTATAGCACCAAATAAACACAAATGAACATCAGAAGCTATGTATGTGTTTCGACCATGGAAAGACATCAGTACGCAGCATTTTTCAAGTTCAATCCACTGACGTTAATTTACTAACTCTCCTAGTTTGTTTGTTTGTCGGACAAAATGGCAGATTCAGCGTTATGATTGGTCGGATCAATGTCAGCTGCCAATCAAAGTCCTGGCGAAGGGTCAATTGCTCAAAGTATTGATATATCTATAACGGTTTCCAGAAATATTTGAAGCAACACAACTGTTTTCATCATTGATGATAATAAGAAATGTTTCTTGATCATCAAATCCTCATAACAGAATGATTTCTGAAGGATCATGTAACACTGAAGACTGGAGTAATGATACTAAAAATTCAGCTTTGATGACAGGAATAAATTACACTTTAACATATATTCACATAGACGGCATTTACTTTAAATTGTAATAATAGGTCGGATTTGTACTGTTTTTACTGTATTTTTGATTAAATACATCCAGCCTTGGTGAGCATTAAAGACTTTTTTTTTTTTCAAAAACATTCACAAACAAAAAACATCACTCACTTCTTCAGAAAATGTAGAAATCTGGTTGTTTTCACACAGCCCTTTTATAAACCTTGTGTCCCTGAGATCATATAGTTTAATTTCAGTTTCAAGCGCTGATGTCTAGCAGAAATGGAGCAATATTGGTATTATAATTTTTTGTTGTTGATTTATTTAAAGGCTTTTGAAGCTGTGGATATTACAGTTTAGTGGTTGATTTAATCCTGTTTTCCTCTCTGAAACTTTTCTATACGTGTTCTTGATAAGTCACGAGGGATTTCTTTTGAGTGCTGTACAGATGTTTCCTGCTGTAAACAAAGCCATGCTGTCTTCCAGAAGCATCTGCCCAATGTATAAAGTGTCAGGAATGCCGTGTTTTCCGTGTAGAAATGGCACAGACTGATGAATTAGTATGGAATACATTAAACCACACCAGTTTTTCCTTGGTTTTCTTTTGACAGATAACCATCCACACGACTACACCAGCCATCTGGATCTCACTGGGTCACACACACCTAAAATCGGTGAGTTGTTTTAACCTTTGTTTTCAGCAAAGCCATTCGTTCGTTTTGTCCGCAGTTATGAAATGTCGCTCAAAAGCGGCTCAGAGTTTAATTGATTTATGACGACATCAGTATCTTCCACATCCAGATGGTTTGAAGTGTGACGAACACGGCGGATAATATCGGTGCGGTGTAGATTGGAGTAATTAATGGAGCTAGATTTTATCTCCAGAAAAGATTTTCATAATTAGCCTCATCAAATGAGCACTGATAATCTCCATTACTCGAGATGCTTAACTCCCCGACAGTCCTCAAGATGGCTTTCACCAAAAATGTGATTGGGGAAAAAAAGCAGGGCTTTGACAAGTCTCTTGACAGGAAATTAAAAGCTTAGCCTGTAAATGGCCCTGCTACCAGGGAGGTTTCTGTAACAAAACAGTATGCTAATCGGATCTGCACAGTTTGCCGACGTTATTGAAAAGCCACAATTGTAATTATTTTGACTATATCTTGCCTTCCTAAATTCGATTTTGTGCTGAAAAAGCTCTTTAGACTGCAAGCACTCATCTCTCGTGGTGGAACGGCGATACCATTAGATTTTGCACTCAATTAAATCAACCTACTTGTGTGCTGAAGCTGTGATTGAACGCAAACTGGTCTGGAGGAAGTTAATATCAGCTCACTCCAATTATAATGAAGGGCCATTTTGTGTCAAAATCAACCCGAGGTTCACTGCTAAAGTTTTTATTTTATCTCTTTTTCTAGTGAAACAACTACATAAATGGAGAAGAAAGACAAAATATTAAATGGCATTGATGAATGTTCAAAAATGGGGCAAACAAACCTTTTTAATGTTTTTCCCCCCAAAGTTTGCATGTCTATAAAGAAGTATTAAAGATATCTTAATATCCTTTAAAATTTTAATTCCTCAAAAACTTTTTTTGTAAAGCTTTGTAAAGCTGTATATGATTTGATTCCAGAATTTCAGATTGGCTCTAAGAGTAAATTGTACACATTTTCAGTGGGTAAAAACCAAATGAGGTTCACTTTGCACACAGCTGATACTTTTTTCATTTAAAGAGGAATATCTGAAGAAGAAATATTGTTGAAACTAGAACTGTATCTGGTTTCCTTCTTTTAAAACGTTTGCATAGAACATTCCTGTCTGAGCGCCAAAAAAATGTATTTTTCCAAAGTGTGCGCACCTTTAATCCTAGACATATTAAATGTATCTCTATATCCTTTTAGATTTTGGTTCCAAACAAACTTTTCTTTTAATAATTTCCTTCTTATCTGGTTCAATTCCGCAATCATTGAGATCTCAATTTGGCTCAGTTGACACTTTTTTCATGTAAAGAGGAATGTCTAAAGTGTGTGTGTGTGTGTGTGTGTGTGTGTGTGTGTGTGTGTGTGTGTGTGTGTGTGTGTGTGTGTGTGTGTGTGTGTGTGTGTGTGTGTGTGTGTGTGTGTGTGTGTGTGTGTGTGTGTGTGTGTGTGTGTGTGTGTGTGAAGGAGTTTTTTTGAGAAAGTAAAAATGCCGAATGTTTCCTGTGATGGGTAGGTTTAGGGGCAGGGGCAGTATAGGGGGATAGGATGTGCAGTATGAAATCCATTACGCCTATAGAAAGTCCCCATAAAACATGGAAACACGACATGTGCGTGCGTGTGTGTGTGTTAAAACTATAAATGTAGCTGGTTTCCTTTTATCAAAACAATTGCATAGAACACTGAGTGGCAAAAATATGATTTGTCTAAAGTTTTTGTGCATGTACCTCAAAAAGTGTTTGGCCTCTCTAAATATATCCCAAATATCCATTTAGATTCTGTTTTTTATAAAACTTTTCTTTTTTTTTTTTGTTTTTTTTTTAAGGCCATTTCTGGTTCAATGCCTGAGATATTTGGATCTTAATGCGACTCCATGTTCAAATGGTTGAATTTTACCAACTTTCAATGGTCAAAATCCAAATGAGGTTTACTTTACATACAGTTGATACTTTTTTCATGTAAAGAGCATGTCTAAAGAAAAAATATATATATTGTTAAAACTAGAAATGTATCTGCTTTCCTTCTATCCAAACGACTTTAGAAAATTCATGTCTGAGTGCCAAAAAATGTTCTTATTCCAATGTTTGCATGCCTATAACTCAAGAAGTATTAAAGATATCCTAATATCCTTTTAGATGTTTCTTTTCAACAAACTTCTCTGCTGGAATCTTTATTGTTTAAGGCCCAATATGGTTCAATCCTAGAGATATGGGGATCTTAATGCGGGCTCAAGTTGGATTGTTTTTAAATTGCCCAATTTCCAATGGTCAAAAAACAAATGTGGTTAACTTTGCACACAGCTGAAAAATATATATTTGTAATGATAAAATGGACATTTTTACTGCCCTCTCCAAATTAGTGGAATGATCATTAAACATTCATCCAGGACATTTAATGCTTTCATCTCTATTTATATGTCTTTCGTAAAATGTTAACAAAATCTAATATTTTAGCCTGAAATGTGGTTGATCTGACACTGAACGCCCCTATAATATGTGACACCGTGAATTAAAAATCTGCCAAAAAACTAAACAAAAAAAAAATGACTGATTTTGTTTTTCTCACTTGGGTTTGTTAGGACACCGAATAGAGCACTATGGTAAGTAGTACACATGTTGCACATGTGTATATTTTCTCATAATCTCTCAGTGTTTGTTGGTTTTGGTGTGTCGGTCTCTACACTGCAAAAAAAAAAAAAAAAAAAACTTTTCATACTCTTTTCAACTTAATTAAAAACAGAAAACATTGGCAGATATTTTTTTTTAAATCTTTTTTATGCACAAAGCACAACATTTTTCCAGAACCAGATCTGACATTTGCTTCTTAAGTAAATGTTTCTTGCTTAAAGAATGTTTAAATATTTTACAAAAAACCAGAGTGATACTGAATATAATTTTTGCCGTGTATATGTGATCTGACATACAGTGTGTGTGCCTGTGTAATGTCTTGTCAGTGAATGTATGTCTGAAAACACATGCCACTGAAAATAGTTTTGAGATTCCAGGCCTGGCAGTCCATAGTCTCATGAGCACACATTAAAATGAGGGAACCACATTCCCAACAGCCACCTAGCAGCCACCTGGACCAACACTCACCTCATTAAACAAGTTCTTCAGAAATGATTCAACACACACACACACACTTAGACAGATGCCATGGTGGCCTGCACAAACACAGAGCTGGACGTGTTTCTCCTGTATTGGATGTGTTTCATCTTTCTCTCTATCTGCCTCTTTTTCTTTTCTACCTTGCAGAGAAGCCGAGAATGAACAACATCCTGACGTCCCAGACAGAGCCGTACGAGCTGTCGTTCTCCCGCTCCTTCCAGAACCTCACTCACCTCCCGCCGTCCTACGAGATGGCCATGAAAGCTGAATTAAGTAAATACTCTTCCCTTCCTCACTGTCCACTTCACATCCAGTGTGTGTGAGAGAGAGATTCATACTTTTCATACAGATTCATGAGCAGAATTCTCTTTAAAATGATGCCTGAATCATATAAGATGGTGGATTTGTGTATGATCTGTCTTGTTGTGGGTTTCACACATGGCATGAAGTGTCTACTTTCCTTTTGATTATGCAGAAGTATATGCTGTATTTAGAGCAAGAGATATAATGCTCGTTTAAAGAATCTAGTTTAATCTAGTTTAAATGTTGGATGATCATTTCTCGGCGCATATATTTTCAGGAAGAAATATTTTTTATACTCTCCCATATGCAATATTTTGTTACTCAGAAGTTGTTCTGTTGACACTTTACAATAAAGGGTTTATGGTAACACGTTATTTTAAGGTTCAGTTATTAACTATTAACTAGCTGCTTATTAGCATGCATATGACTAGGATATTGGCTGTTTATTAGTACTTATAAAGCTCATATTAATGCCTTATTCTTCATGACTTTATTCTGCATCTCTTAATCCTACCTAATACCTAAACTTAAACGCTACAAAAACTACCTTACTAACTATTAATAAGCAGTAAATTAGGAGTTTATTGAGGGAAAAGTCGTTGTTAATAGTGAATATGTTCCTCATACTAAAGTGTTACCGGGTTTATAAAAGTGTTCTCTAATAACTCATTTACAAATGCATTATAAATCATTGATTAGAAGTTAAAACTGCATGAATAAAAAGAGTGACTTTAGCACAATGCCTGCCAAACAGTGAGCCATTTTTTAAACTAACATGTTATAAATGCTTAATAAACATATATTCACATTTAATCACCTTTTTGTATTTAAGCATTTTCATTTATGAATTTGTAAATGAGTTATTAGTCACCTTGACAAAGGGAACCTTAACGCAAAGTGTTACCGTTGCTCTGTAATTCCTCGGGACAGAGAAAAATAAAAGCAGACACACTTTTTTTTGTCATACATATTAGCAATATAGAGTTGTAAAATTAATGCGCATACAGGCTCAAGATTTTGGAGACATGTTTGAATTCATATTGAGCTCTCAGCCTTTTCTATTTATTAAATCTATTTAGGAGATCCATTGAAGATCTTAAGGAGATCTTTTTAGATATTCTGGGTTATGCCACTGTAAATCGACATTTGCATTAGCAACCCTATTTGAGGTGTAATATATATATATATATATATATATATATATATATATATATATATATATATATATATATATATATATATATATATATATATATATATATATATATATATATATATATATATATATACAGTTAAAAAGTTTGGGGTAAGAAATTAATTTTATTCAGCGAGGATGGAGGATGCATTAGACAGCAAAGAACTTATAATGTTATAATCATGATAACAATTATCACAGCTCCCACAGAATGAATCAGCACAACTGAAATGTTTCTTGAGCATCAAATCCTCATATTAGAATGATTTCTGGTGGATCATGTGACACTTAAGACTGAAGTTATGATTCACAGCAGTACGTTACATTTTAACATATATTCACATAGAAAACAGTGATTTTAAAATGTAATACTTCACAATATTAACATTTTTGCTGTATTTTTAATCATATAAATGCAGCCTTGGTGAGCATGAGAGACTTCCCTTTCTGACCCCAACCTTTTGACCAGTCGCATACATCATAAGATCTCAGTGGGTAATCTGAAGGTTGTAGGTTTAACCCCCTAGTGGGTTATTTTCTTAAATTAGTACATTTCTGTGATCTCCTGTCACTTTAGTGACCTCACGTGGCAGGGACTGCTCCTATAATAAACGCATTGCGGATCTCTCTGGACAAAAGCACCTGCTAAATGAAAAAATAACCAGCCGACCAGCTGGAAGATGGCATTCATTAAATATAAAGGGCAGGACAAATGAAACATTAAAGTATTGACATGCTGCGTTAAGATGGACACTGGACACCACTCTACAGCTCTTAAATGAATGACATTCAAAGCCGAAGGAAGAAAATTAAAATGCTGAAAACCAAGAAGGATTAATAATTAAGTGCAAATGGATTGCAAAAGCAAACTTGCCTTCAAAACATGAATGGCTACAAAATCTCCATCTTAACATTAATATTGCGCAAAAAAAATCGCTTAATTTTAGCATTTACTCTCCCTTTTGACTGTCATGTGACAAATGGTCTCTTGCTCATTTTAGATTCAACTACGCTATTTTAATTTATGCTTGATCTAACAGCTGCCTTTGATACAATTCATCACAGTGTTCTTCTAGATCAGGGGTCGGCAAGTATATTTGGCCACGGGCAAAAAAATAAAAAATAAATTGCCACTATATGGCGGGCCAGAATATAGTCAAGGGATAATTTAATAAATGAATTAATTAAAAATACAACTAGAATTGCCTGACATAGTGTCTTTTGTGACTGGTAGTGAGCTTATCCATTTTTTTATAAATTAATAAAGCAGTCGCCTAGTGACATGTAACCTGGCAAGTAAATCTAAATTCACCAACTTGCAACAACTTCCAACTTTAAACTTACTCCGTTTGGTAAACAAATTCAACCTAAGCGCTCTTTGGTGACGTGGTTGATTATGTTACTCTTTATTATCTGTCCATCATCATATAAAGCTTGCCCTGATGATTTGATTGGTCCGAACAGCTCTGGTTCGAGCATAGTTGCTCCACAACAGATCAAGTCCAGACTGAACTTCCCGACCCAGACTTATCTCATGAAATGGCGTATGTATGACACGCCAATTCGTATGCCATTTTGGCACACTATCAAGACGCATAATCGCTTTTTAGCGTGTTTATCAACCCTATTTTATTCCATCCCTATACACTGCCCCTACCCCTAAACCTACCCATCACACGCACACACACACACACACAGCCCCTAAACCTACCCATCACAAGAAACATTCTGCATTTTTACATTTTCAAAAAAACATAATTTAGTATGTTTATAAATCCATTTACCTTGTGGACACACACACACATATTCAGACACATTTTGAATGCGTAACTCAAACTCTTTTCTAAACCTACCCATTTGTGTATTATAAAAAACATGATATAACAGGCAGATACGACTGCAGGCACAATTTATTCAGAAAGTACAAATATCCCAAGTGCTCCGAGGCCAAACGATTGATTTGTGTGAAGAAAATCCCCAAAAGCGATCAGAACATCGAGTCCATCCGCCAAAGATTAATAATACATTTCAAATATTGCCACCGGAAGAAACGTCATGTCAGCTTTGACAGCATTGGCTGTCGTGTGTCTCGTGACCGATCGCGTCAGGCTAAAGAGTCGTCTCTTGTATCATTTGAATCAGAAACATGAACGAGTGCGTTCGTGTTCTGTTCAAAAAGGGACGCGATCATCATTTCAACGACTAAAACATTAAGATCAACTCTTGATCTTGAAGAGAGTGGGTAGGTTTAGGGTAGGAGTGGGGTTAGTTGCTCCAAAATATAAACTTAAGCTATAAATATTAATGCTGTGAGATCAAGTTGGCGGAATCACATGGCGTAGACATACACACGGAGATGATGGTTCGTTTAGGCGTAGACATACACGTGGATAGCTCAAAATGCGTACAGATAACACACCACTTGGCGTTAGGAAGTGCTGTGTATGTTTACGCAAAGTCCTGATGTCATGTTGCCCGACCTCAAATGTTGTGGGCAGGGCTAAGATCGGCATCCAGGCTAGTTAAAATGGGTGTAATCATTCATCACCTTCCGTTTCTCTATCTATCTTATGTTCTCTGTATATGTTACCACTGTTATGCCGATGACACTCAATTGTACGTTGCACTGCATCGACTTCATATGTCCTGTTCCAGCATTGCTAAGTGTCTGGATGAGGTAAAAGCCTGGATGGCTAATAATTTCCTTTACTTCAATACGAGCAAAACTGATTTTGTTGTTTTTGGCCCTCTTAGCTCTTCGCCACTTAACTCTAGCAACCTAGGGCCACTCTCTAGAAATGTTCATCCATATGAAAAAAAATCTGGGTGTATTTCTTGACTTGTTAGTGCTGTAGTGAAAACTAATACTGGCCCCACTTTATATTAGGTGGCCTTAAGTACTACTTACATAAAAAGTACAATGTACTTACTGTGTTCAGATTGTATTGCCAAACACCTTTGGTGATATTGAGGTGGGATACGGGTAGAGTTAGGGACAGGTGTGGTGGTGTGGGTCAGTTTAAGGGTAGGGTTAGGGTCAGGTGTGGTGGTGTGTGTCAGTTTAAGGGTAGAGTTAGGGTCAGGTGTGGTGGTGTGGGTCAGTTTAAGGGTAGAGTTAGGGACAGGTGTGGTGGTGTGTGTCAGTTTAAGGGTAGAGTTAGGGACAGGTGTGGTGGTGTGTGTCAGTTTAAGGGTAAAGTTAGGGACAGGTGTGGTGGTGTGTGTCAGTTTAAGGGTAGAGTTAGGGACAGGTGTGGTGGTGTGTGTCAGTTTAAGGGTAGGGTTAGGGACAGGTGTGGTGGTGTCAGTCAGTTTAAGGGTAGAGTTAGGGACAGGTGTGGTGGTGTGTGTCAGTTTAAGGGTAGAGTTAGGGTCAGGTGTGGTGGTGTGTGTCAGTTTAAGGGTAGAGTTAGGGACAGGTGTGGTGGTGTGTGTCAGTTTAAGGGTAGAGTTAGGGACAGGTGTGGTGGTGTGTGTCAGTTTAAGGGTAAAGTTAGGGACAGGTGTGGTGGTGTGTGTCAGTTTAAGGGTAGAGTTAGGGACAGGTGTGGTGGTGTGTGTCAGTTTAAGGGTAGGGTTAGGGACAGGTGTGGTGGTGTCAGTCAGTTTAAGGGTAGAGTTAGGGACAGGTGTGGTGGTGTGTGTCAGTTTAAGGGTAGAGTTAGGGTCAGGTGTGGTGGTGTGTGTCAGTTTAAGGGTAGAGTTAGGGACAGGTGTGGTGGTGTGTGTCAGTTTAAGGGTAGAGTTAGGGACAGGTGTGGTGGTGGGGGTCAGTTTAAGGGTAGAGTTAGGGACAGGTGTGGTGGTGTGTGTCAGTTTAAGGGTAGGGTTAGGGACAGGTGTGGTGGTGTGGGTCAGTTAAAGGGTAGAGTTAGGGACAGGTGTGGTGGTGTGTGTCAGTTTAAGGGTAGAGTTAGGGTCAGGTGTGGTGGTGTGTGTCAGTTTAAGGGTAGGGTTAGGGACAGGTGTGGTGGTGTGTGTCAGTTTAAGGGTAGGGTTAGGGACAGGTGTGGTGGTGTGTGTCAGTTTAAGGGTAGAGTTAGGGACAGGTGTGGTGGTGTGTGTCAGTTTAAGGGTAAAGTTAGGGACAGGTGTGGTGGTGTGTGTCAGTTTAAGGGTAGAGTTAGGGACAGGTGTGGTGATGTGTGTCAGTTTAAGGGTAGGGTTAGGGACAGGTGTGGTGGTGTCAGTCAGTTTAAGGGTAGAGTTAGGGACAGGTGTGGTGGTGTGTGTCAGTTTAAGGGTAGAGTTAGGGACAGGTGTGGTGGTGTGTGTCAGTTTAAGGGTAGAGTTAGGGACAGGTGTGGTGGTGTGTGTCAGTTTAAGGGTAGAGTTAGGGACAGGTGTGGTGGTGGGGGTTAGTTTAAGGGTAGAGTTAGGGACAGGTGTGGTGGTGTGGGTCAGTTAAAGGGTAGAGTTAGGGACAGGTGTGGTGGTGTGGGTCAGTTAAAGGGTAGAGTTAGGGACAGGTGTGGTGGTGTGTGTCAGTTTAGGGGAAGAGTTAGGGACAGGTGTGGTGGTGTGTGTCAGTTTAAGGGTAGGGTTAGGGACAGGTGTGGTGGTGTGTGTCAGTTTAAGGGTAGAGTTAGGGACAGGTGTGGTGGTGTGTGTCAGTTTAAGGGTAAAGTTAGGAACAGGTGTGGTGATGTGTGCCAGTTTAAGGGTAGAGTTAGGGACAGGTGTGGTGGTGTGTGTCAGTTTAAGGGTAGAGTTAGGGACAGGTGTGGTGGTGTGTGTCAGTTAAAGGGTAGAGTTAGGGACAGGTGTGGTGGTTTGTGTCAGTTTAAGGGTAGGGTTAGGGACAGGTGTGGTGGTGTGTGTCAGTTTAAGGGTAGAGTTAGGGACAGGTGTGGTGGTGTGTGTCAGTTTAAGGGTAAAGTTAGGAACAGGTGTGGTTATGTGTGCCAGTTTAAGGGTAGAGTTAGGGACAGGTGTGGTGGTGTGTGTCAGTTTAAGGGTAGAGTTAGGGACAGGTGTGGTGGTGTGTGTCAGTTTAAGGGTAGAGTTAGGGACAGGTGTGGTGGTGTGGGTAAGTTTAAGGGTAGAGTTAGGGACAGGTGTGGTGGTGTGGGTAAGTTTAAGGGTAGAGTTAGGGACAGGTGTGGTGGTGTGGGTAAGTTTAAGGGTAGAGTTAGGGACAGGTGTGGTGGTGTGTGTCAGTTTAAGGGTAGGGTTAGGGACAGGTGTGGTTGTGTGGGTAAGTTTAAGGGTAGAGTTAGGGACAGGTGTGGTGGTGTGTGTCAGTTTAAGGGTAGAGTTAGGGACAGGTGTGGTGGTGTGTGTCAGTTTAAGGGTAGAGTTAGGGACAGGTGCGGTGGTGTGTGTCAGTTTAAGGGTAGAGTTAGGGTCAGGTGTGGTGGTGTGTGTCATTTAAGGGTAAAGTTAGGAACAGGTGTGGTGATGTGTGTCAGTTTAAGGGTAGAGTTAGGGACAGGTGTGGTGGTGTGTGTCAGTTTAAGGGTAGAGTTAGGGACAGGTGTGGTGGTGTGTGTCAGTTTAAGGGTAGAGTTAGGGACAGGTGTGGTGGTGTGTGTCAGTTTAAGGGTAGAGTTAGGGACAGGTGTGGTGGTGGGGGTTAGTTTAAGGGTAGAGTTAGGGACAGGTGTGGTGGTGTGGGTCAGTTAAAGGGTAGAGTTAGGGACAGGTGTGGTGGTGTGGGTCAGTTAAAGGGTAGAGTTAGGGACAGGTGTGGTGGTGTGTGTCAGTTTAGGGGAAGAGTTAGGGACAGGTGTGGTGGTGTGTGTCAGTTTAAGGGTAGGGTTAGGGACAGGTGTGGTGGTGTGTGTCAGTTTAAGGGTAGAGTTAGGGACAGGTGTGGTGGTGTGTGTCAGTTTAAGGGTAGGGTTAGGGACAGGTGTGGTGGTGTCAGTCAGTTTAAGGGTAGGGTTAGGGACAGGTGTGGTGGTGTCAGTCAGTTTAAGGGTAGAGTTAGGGACAGGTGTGGTGGTGTGTGTCAGTTTAAGGGTAGAGTTAGGGACAGGTGTGGTGGTGTGTGTCAATTTAAGGGTAGAGTTAGGGACAGGTGTGGTGGTGGGGGTTAGTTTAAGGGTAGAGTTAGGGACAGGTGTGGTGGTGGGGGTTAGTTTAAGGGTAGAGTTAGGGACAGGTGTGGTGGTGTGTGTCAGTTTAAGGGTAGAGTTAGGGACAGGTGTGGTGGTGTGGGTCAGTTAAAGGGTAGAGTTAGGGACAGGTGTGGTGGTGTGGGTCAGTTAAAGGGTAGAGTTAGGGACAGGTGTGGTGGTGTGTGTCAGTTTAGGGGAAGAGTTAGGGACAGGTGTGGTGGTGTGTGTCAGTTTAAGGGTAGGGTTAGGGACAGGTGTGGTGGTGTGTGTCAGTTTAAGGGTAGAGTTAGGGACAGGTGTGGTGGTTTGTGTCAGTTTAAGGGTAGGGTTAGGGACAGGTGTGGTGGTGTGTGTCAGTTTAAGGGTAGAGTTAGGGACAGGTGTGGTGGTGTGTGTCAGTTTAAGGGTAAAGTTAGGAACAGGTGTGGTGATGTGTGCCAGTTTAAGGGTAGAGTTAGGGACAGGTGTGGTGGTGTGTGTCAGTTTAAGGGTAGAGTTAGGGACAGGTGTGGTGGTGTGTGTCAGTTTAAGCGTAGAGTTAGGGACAGGTGTGGGTCAGTTTAAGGGTAAAGTTAGGGACAGGTGTGGTGGTGTGGGTAAGTTTAAGGGTAGAGTTAGGGACAGGTGTGGTGGTGTGTGTCAGTTTAAGGGTAGAGTTAGGGACAGGTGCGGTGGTGTGTGTCAGTTTAAGGGTAGAGTTAGGGACAGGTGTGGTGGTGTGTGTCAGTTTAAGGGTAGAGTTAGGGTCAGGTGTGGTGGTGTGTGTCAGTTTAAGGGTAAAGTTAGGAACAGGTGTGGTGATGTGTGTCAGTTTAAGGGTAGAGTTAGGGACAGGTGTGGTGGTGTGTGTCAGTTTAAGGGTAGAGTTAGGGACAGGTGTGGGTCAGTTAAAGGGTAGAGTTAGGGACATGTGTGGTGGTGTGTGTCAGTTTAAGGGTAAAGTTAGGGACAGGTGTGGTGGTGTGTGTCAGTTTAAGGGTAGGGTTAGGGACAGGTGTGGGTCAGTTTAAGGGTAGAGTTAGGGTCAGGTGTGGTGGTGTGGGTCAGTTTAAGGGTAAAGTTAGGAACAGGTGTGGTGATGTGTGTCAGTTTAAGGGTAGAGTTAGGGACAGGTGTGGTGGTTTGTGTCAGTTTAAGGGTAAAGTTAGGAACAGGTGTGGTGGTGTGTGTCAGTTTAAGGG
Organism: Pseudorasbora parva; assembly: GCF_024679245.1. Classification (NCBI taxonomy): domain Eukaryota; kingdom Metazoa; phylum Chordata; class Actinopteri; order Cypriniformes; family Gobionidae; genus Pseudorasbora; species Pseudorasbora parva. The sequence goes on along the minus strand of NC_090173.1, from coordinate 12,143,111 downwards.
TAGAGTTAGGGACAGGTGTGGTGGTGTGGGTCAGTTTAAGGGTAGGGTTAGGGACAGGTGTGGTGGTGTGGGTCAGTTTAAGGGTAGAGTTAGGGACAGGTGTGGTGGTGTGGGTCAGTTTAAGGGTAGGGTTAGGGACATGTGTGGGGCAGTTTAAGGGTAGAGTTAGGGACAGGTGTGGTGGTGTGTCTCAGTCTAAGGGTAGAGTTAGGGACAGGTGTGGTGGTGTGGGTCAGTTTAAGGGTAGAGTTAGGGACAGGTGTGGTGGTGTGGGTCAGTTTAAGGGTAGAGTTAGGGACAGGTGTGGTGGTGTGGGTCAGTTTAAGGGTAGAGTTAGGGACAGGTGTGGTGGTGTGGGTCAGTTTAAGGGTAGAGTTAGGGACAGGTGTGGTGGTGTGTGTCAGTTTAAGGGTAGAGTTAGGGACAGGTGTGGTGGTGTGGGTCAGTTTAAGGGTAGGGTTAGGGACAGGTGTGGGTCAGTTTAAGGGTAGAGTTAGGGACAGGTGTGGTGGTGTGTCTCAGTTTAAGGGTAGAGTTAGGGACAGGTGTGGTGGTGTGTGTCAGTTTAAGGGTAGAGTTAGGGACAGGTGTGGTGGTGTGGGTCAGTTTAAGGGTAAAGTTAGGGTCAGGTGTGGTGGTGTGTGTCAGTTTAAGGGTAGGGTTAGGGTCAGGTGTGGTGGTGTGTGTCAGTTTAAGGGTAGAGTTAGGGACAGGTGTGGGTCAGTTTAAGGGTAGAGTTAGGGTCAGGTGTGGTGGTGTGTGTCAGTTTAAGGGTAGGGTTAGGCGTAAGGGAAGAGCCTACTGTGTAATTACAAATGTAACTACAGAAATTCATTTCAGACGTTATTACATGCATGCATTTTTTGTAAGTATGTAAGTGCATTGTATCAAATTATTAATTAAAATGTTAGTACATAGTAGTTAAGGCCACCTAATATAAAGTGGGTCCCTGATACTACTTAAGATGAGTAAAACATTAAGCATTAATACTTCTTAAGCTAAAATAAAACATTTGCTCTCATCTAGTGATTTAGAAACTATCATCTATGCTTTTATATCATCCAGACTGGACTATTGTAAATGTAAATGTATTTAGGACTCTCTCAGTTATTGGTGAATCGATTGCAGCTGGTTTAAAATGCCGCTGCTAGACTATTGACTGGTGTAGGAAAGAGGGACAGAATCACCCCGATTTTATCATCCCTGCAATCAGATTACAGATCGACTTCAAGGACATATTAATAAATAAATAAATAAAAATTAATCTTATTTGTTAATATTAAATCTTATTAAATCTAATCCTCTTATTTGTCAGACCTTATTATTCCACTCCGGCCAGTAAAGAATCCGAGATCGGCAGATAAATTATCGCTCCATGTACCACAGTCCCGACTCAAGAGAAAAGGCAACCATACCTTTCTGATAGCCGGTCCTAGATATCGGCTCTGTCCCCACTGGGACTGCTTTTAAAACAGCTTTATGGAAGCACTTTTATAGCTTAGAGCTTGTCTCTGACACTGGAAAGAATTTAATATTAATTGTATGTTGTGGTGTTTTTGTTTTTCCTTTGTTTGGTTTTATTGATTGCTTTGCACAGCACTTTGGGCTGCACCTGAGGCAGTAGAAATATGCTCTATAAGAAACTAAACTAAACTTAACTTTGGCAAAGCATGCTGGGAAATAGAAATCCCAGCCCAGTGTCAGTTCAATTTAAGTTTGTCTAAATGAAAAGAAACAAGTTCATAAAGCTCAAAACAATGAAACAATTCAGATTACTTAAAATGTGTCCGTTTTGAGAACTCAACAGAAGTTTACTGTTGTGGAAAGGTCCCAATGTCTTCAGTTTAGCTCTTGAAGAAGATGTCTCACACCGTGTCCTAACGACTACGAGATGCGACAAATCAATCAAAAACCACAGCCAATCAGAACAAAGTGTGGGCGGGCTCTACCGGCAAGAGCACGGTACCAGAGATTAATCTTGACAGCACTTGCAAGGAAATAAATAAGTAGCCTACATAATCAAATTCACAAATATTGCATCATTTAAATATTTCTAAAAAAAACACATACACTAAAACAATCTTTGTCATAGAATATACTTGTTTGTTCACAGTTTTGAATGTTTTTCTTTCCATTTTGTTTAATTTCAAGATCTGTGGTGAATTCACTCTTCACTAAAAGTTTGATTGACAGGCGATCTGACCAATCACATCGTCGAATTTGCTGTCCGACAAAGCAGTCAGGAGAGTTAGTCGATTAACTTTGGTGGCCTTGAACTTGAAATACAGTGTGTAGGCTACTAACGTCTATCTGCAGTTGAAACAACATTTCTTTTAATGTTAATTTATGTTTATTTGATGCTTATCAATGAACTAGAAGGAAGAGATGATTGGTTCATGGGCAGCTTTAAACTGACAGTAAAAAGACAAAATTTGCTCTCAAAATTGCTCTTACTCTGTCCTGTCTGTCGTCGTGTTGTCACAATCCCCTTTGCTTCGCCATTTATTTTCTCTACGTGAGAACAAGTGTGTGGTGTGAGAGCGCTATGGCTATTTGGCAAGAGCGCATATAAGGAAAACACTGGGACAGTGTGTGAAATAGTATTACAATAAAGGAAAAGTGGCCATAGTTACCAAAGTACCATTAATAGTGTTCAAATAAAGGCATCATTGTGACACTTCCCGCTGTTTTCTCAGGTTGGAGCTGAAATTATTGTATGCTGAGATGTCAGTTCATTTTGGTGCACACAGCATGCATTAAATTATGAAACTGTTCTTTTTGACATCTTGGACTGAAAACAAAGGCTGAACTTGAGGCCACGTACGGGTGATCTGCCTCCCATAGCTCACACACATCTCCCTCTGCTTCAGCCATCATCTTCTGACTAAACGTGCGCTAATTTTATGCGGGTGTTGCGTATCCACCTCTCGCGAAGCAGCCTCTTCAAGGTTTCGTGAGACTTGCGAACAAGTCATAACTTATTTTAAAATATATAATTAATTATTACCATTGACAGTAGCGGAGGAACGCCACCGAATGTAACAAAGTAAAAGTACAGTTTTTTCACAAAAAATGTACTTGAGTAAAAGTAAAAGTACCCATTTTTAAATATACTCTAAAAGTACAAGTTAACCATTAAATTTACTTAAGTAAATGTAACGAAGTACATGTAATTCGTTACTACCCACCTCTGCTTGTCGCACATAGCAACAGTAACTAAAAGGGGCGGGTCTTTGCGAACGGTCAATTATCCAATGTTGCTTTTAGTACGAGTACGTTACAAAGCTGGGAACACTACAAAGAAGTCACATTACACACTTTTAACATTAAATAAAGCACATAAACACTACATAAACCATGTTTGTGTCTTTGTTCCAGCCACGACTTTCGCAGACATAGGCCTATAAACCATTTCTAAAATAGATTAATCGCGTGTCGTCGTCGCAGCTACATCGTAAGGACAAAAACTCGAATTAACATGAAAAAGAGCTTTTATCGCGTCATGGCTCGTGTAGTTAGGACACGGTGTCAGAGTCAAAGTTCCAGGGCTCAGAAGATGTTAACTTTAGCCTATTTAATGAGATGCCAGCTGATCATCTCATCCACAAATCACACTTTTATACAGTTTTACTTTAACCAAGGATCTCATTTGCGAGTACTCCCAACATTTTCACGCCAGTTATTCAATTGCCACCTCCTAACTTATCCACATCAAACACATATTTTGATTGTTCCACAAAGTGATATTTTGCCTCAGTATTTTTAGCAAGAGAAGAACACGTTGAAGGCCATGTAAACCTAAAGAGCATCGTACTATCAGTGAGGATGGCAATTGTAAGCAACTTCAGATAGAATCCCATTTTTTCCCGTGTGACTTCTCTCAGTCATGCAGACCTTGAGGCCACAAAACACAAGCAAAACGTTAGCAAAACTGACTAATTAGTTTAATTTGAGTTACCTCTACTTAAACCAATTCATTATTTTGAGTGCTAGAGTTAACAGTGTAAAATAACAGAATCCATTATACATTATACTTCACCGTATAAGAAGAAATTCAAGCTCTTAAAGCTGCTTTACTGACCATTAGTGTTGTTATTCAGCTCGAGTCAGTCCAGTTTTGATTCAGCTTAGTTCAATAACAGTGTCGATGTTGCGAAATTAGCCAGTTATGAAACGAACAAAGCAGCATACAGAAGACAATAGTGTCATTATTCAGCTTAATTCAGTCCAATAAGCTCATCTGAGAGTGTCAGTGCAGTCAAATCAATATTATTACTGAATATTAAGCGAACCCAAGGCTAGTCAAACCCAGATTTAGTCCGTGTGCTTTCGATATGATTTTGTTCCCTGTGGGAAGTAAATAATGGTCCTCCTGGTGTCTTAAATCACAAGCCCTGTTTGTAGAGCTGTTTGAGTAATCTCGGACTTCACCTGCTGTGAGGCGATGAAGGAGGCGGACCTGAGAGTAATGGGCAATAATGAAGAACAATTAGTTTTACATTTTTAATATGGAGACGCTTCGTATAGCAGAGAGAGAGGGGGTGGGGGGGTGGGTATTTTGTAAGCTTAACCCTTTAAATCCTACTGTATTGCATTTGATACACAAATTAGTAAGGCTTTATATGATCAACATGATTAAAGCTACTGAAAAACCTGTTGCACGCAATGCTTTTAGTGTAGTGATAAAAACGTCCACCTTCAGCTCATGGTTTTTGTGTCTTTTTGAAATAAACCTAAGAATAACTGTCATAAGAATAACTGTCATATTGTTAATAATATTTTAAGATGAACACTTACTGGACTGAAGCAACTTTGGTTTACTTGATTATTTTTCTTGAAAACTCATGTCCAGATGTGAGTATCAAATGTGATTGTACAAAGGTATGTTGCTATGGGAAGGAGGAGGCGCGGAAAAAAAAAATGAAAGTAAAAACGGTGTGAACACGCATAATAAAACGTAAACAAAACATAAAATCCAGGCCTGGTCCTCTCTTGTCCATCACTGCCATCGCTCCTCCTTTTAGGGGGTCCGAGCTCCTCCGTGAGACACGAGACCGCCACCGGCCTCGCCCCATTCTCACGGGCCCTTTTTGCTCGCCACAATGGTCATCAGGCTTTTGAGGAAGGTTTATTACAGTTCATCTCTTAATCCTCATTGTTTTGCACTATGTGTTTTAAAACTACAGAGCTACTCTCATCTTTCCCTCGGGTCATTTTGACCCGAAACTCCTTTTTAAAAGTTCAACTGAGTGTTCATTGTAGTGATCCAAGACCTTAGAACGTTTGTTGCACTTGAACCACAAACAGACACACACACATACACACACACACACACACACACACACACACACACACACACAAAACTGGATTCAAGGAGCTTTTGTAGTTGTAATAAAAAAAAGTAACCAATCCTTCCCTTGCGGGTCAATCAATTTGAATGTAATGTGAGGAATGCTTACGTACACATAGAAAACCTAACAAATGCTCAAAATTAAAACCAAAAATGCTAATACTTGATTGAATTCTGACGAGATAAACCGGGGAACTGACTTTAGGACCCAGTGGAACAGCTCATTTGCTCCATGCTGGTTTATAAGGCCATCTAGAGGCAAGAGGCGTGAAGTATCATCTCAAATCCTCTTAGAGGTCAGCATGGACACCCAAACTGACCCAATGTGAGATATTTTGAGCTGACTTGAGCTGGATTAATTATGTATTGGGGAGTTATTTTGAATTTAAGATGAGATAATGTAAAATAAATTAATAAAATTCTAAATTTTTGATAAAATATAGTTATTCTAAGGTACATAAAATAAGCATTAAAACATAGAAAAAATATATTACATAGATGAAATGTTATAAGCTTTCTTGTACAAAAAAACAAAGAGTATAATCTTCAGGGCTTCAGATCATTTTGACAGATTTGTTACAGATTGTGAGGGAACTATGAGGGTTTTAAATATCATCTTACATATTAATGGCAGATGCAGAGTGACATTTATATGTTATATTTATATGCATTTAATGTAAGTGTCTGCTAGACTGCTCTAAAGAGCTCATTGGTTTACATTACAGGATTTCATCTTAATTTTTGTCCATATAAATAGGAAATTACATATTTTTGCCTCTGATGAAGATTGAGGCGTTTTTTATATACAAGTGAGGGTTTCATATTCTCATATTTAATATTATTTAATACTGTATGAGCAATAAAAGCCTGGTGTATCAAATGTGATACTTAACAAAAAAACATTTTTTTTTTCAATATGTTGTCTAAAGGTTCACGTTTATTTATTTATGCATTTGATTATTTTCACATTATTTTATGAAAACCTATATTTATATCTAAATTTACTAATTTCCACATTTATTTATTTATATATTTGTTTATTTTCACATTTATTTATTTGTTTGTTTGTTTGTCTATTTTTTTTTATTTATAAAAGTTTTTTCCACATTATTTATTTATTTATTTATTTATTTATAAATGTTTTTATTTTGACATTATTTATTTATTTATTTATTTATTATTTTTCATAAATGTATTTATTTTCACATTTATTTGTTTATTCATAAATGTTTTTATTTTCACATGTATTTATTTATTTATTTATTTATTCATAAATGTATTTATTTTCTCATTTATTTATTTCCACATTTATTTATTTATTTTTACATTTATTTATTTATTTTCACATTTATTTATTTTTACATGTATTTATTTTCACATTATTTATTTTCACATTTATTTATTTATTTATTTATTTATTTATTTATTCGTCTGTATGCTAATGAGGGGGCAGTGTTTTACCTCAGATATAGCAATCATGCTTGACGTCGTACAGGCACTGAATGACTTCCAGATCGGCAATATATCCCAAATCATATATCACGGTTTAAGTCATTTAATATCACCTTAACTATATGTAGGGTTACCACAGTTAGGCTAATCCTTACTCCAGGCATGGCAGTAAAACAACGTCTGGTCAGGATTTCTTAAATGTCTTGGGGCACATGAACAGAAACTGATCTGATAACAGATACTTTGACATGGAAGCACGTGAAATTATCCACTAATCACATAATCACATTTAATGTAGGCTAAATGTGCCTGATGGGCCTAGAACTGGTGCTTATTGTCGAGCAGAGAAACCAGAACATTTGTATTTTTACATTTCTTTGTGTGTATATATATATATATATATATATATATATATATATATATATATATATATATATATATATATATATATATATATATATATATATATATATATATATATATATATATATAATTTTGTCAGCTTTTGAATTCCAAACATAATGAGAGATTAGCATTTAAATATGATGGAACACCTAGATTCAGCCTCACTGAAGCTTCCAATAAAGGGTTTCACTCCAAATGCCATTTTTTGTTCTCCATCGAACCTTTCAGTGAACAGTTCTTAAAATGGAATGTAAAGATTCCATGGATGTTAAAGGTTCTTAATGGAACAACAGATTCCAATACAGAACCTTTATTTGAGTATGGCCCTCACATTCATCCGCTGACGCCTGTGGCATTAGATTCGCTCTTATCTGAGCAAATAATTGAGCTCTGGGGTCCAGGAGTGACCGCTAGCCCGCGTGAGCCTTAGGCCTGTTCTCCTGACCTTTTCATATGTAATGTCACGCCCTCACTTCGGCACAATCGGCCTTTGGAATCAGTTCGTCTGCCAAAAGCCTGCCGTGTCTGTGATGGTAATTCTGAGCTACACAAACCGGCCAGCTCTCCATCCTGTCTCTATTAGCGTCAAGATAAACAGTTCAGTCCTGAATCGATACTGAGCGCTCACAAACACATTCATGTTTCTTGCAACTTTGCTGTCTGTCCAAAGCGGTTCAGAAAGGAAATGATGCTGTCATGGGCAGCGGTTTTGGGGAAGCTACTTGTAAACAGTAGCTTGCTTGTCATGATTTTAAATGGTTAAAGCTACCATTTTAGAAGCTAGTGACAAAAGGTAACAAATTTGAAGCTGTTTAAGAGATCTGTCACACACCTACACACTCCCTCACTCATTCACACACTCACAAACTCAATCACACTCACTCACTCACTCACTCACACTCACACATTCACAAACTCATTCACACACTCACAAACTCAATCACACTCACTCACTCACTCACTCACTCACACTCACACATTCACAAACTCAATCACACTCACTAACTCACTCACTCACTCACTCACACTCACACATTCACAAACTCATTCACACATTTACAAACTCAATCACACTCACTCACTCACTCACTCACTCACACTCACACATTCACAAACTCAATCACACTCACTCACTCACTCACTCACTCACTCACACTCACACATTCACAAACTCAATCACTCACTCACAAACTCACTCACTTCACACACTCACTCATTCACACACTCACAAACATTTTACATTTACATTTAATCATTTAGCAGACGCTTTTATCCAAAGCGACTTACAAAAAAGGGGAGAGTATTAGAAGCAACGTAACAGACAAGGCCAACAACCTGTAAGAGCTGTAAGAAATCTCAATTAATTAGCACAATACACAACAATTTTTTTTTTTGTTTTTTTTTAAGACATCTACAACAAAAACGCACGTACGCAAAATGCCGAACACTGGATTTTGATAGCTATGATAACAACCCATTAGGACTAAGGCTGTTGCCCCTACAAACTCAATCACACTCACTCACACACTCACTCACTCACTCACTCACTCACTCACTCACTCACTCACGCACTCACTCACACATTCACAAACTCAATCACACACTCACTCACTCATTCACTCACTCACTCACTCACTCACTCACACACTCACTCACTCACTCACTCACTCACTCACTCACGCACTCACTCACACATTTACAAACTCAATCACACACTCACTCACTCATTCACTCACTCACTCACTCACTCACACAAACACTCACTCACTCACTCACAAACTCACTCACTCACACACTCACTCACTCACTCACTCACACACACAAACACTCACTCACTCACTCACTCACACACTCACTCACTCACACACTCACTCACTCACTCACAAACACACTCACTCACTCACACACTCACTCACTCACTCACACACACAAACACTCACTCACTCACTCACTCACTCACTCACTCACTCACACACTCACTCCCTCACTCACTCACACAAACACTCACTCACTCACACACTCACTCACTCACTCACTCACACAAACACTCACTCACTCACTCACTCACTCACACACTCACTCACTCACTCACAAACACACTCACTCACACACTCACTCACTCACAAACTGACTCACATTCACTCACTCACACACTCACTCACACACACACTCACAAACTGACTCACATTCACTCACTCACACACTCACTCATACACTCACAAACTGACTCACATTCACTCACTCACTCACACTTACTAACTCACTCACTCACAAACTCAATCACACTCACTCTCACACACTCACTAACTCACTCACTCACTCACAAACTCAATCACACTCACTCACTCACACACGCACTCACTTAATCACTCATACACTCATACACTCACACACTCACACACTCACAAACTCAATCACACTCACTCACACACTCACAAACTCAATCACACTCACTCACTCACACACACTCACACAATCACACTCACTCACTCACACACACTCACTCAATCACACTCACTCACTCACTCACTCACAAACTCAATCACACTCACTCACACACTCACAAACTCAATCACACTCACTCACTCACACACACTCACACAATCACACTCACTCACTCACACACACTCACACTCACTCACTCACACACACTCACTCAATCACACTCACTCACTCACAAACTCAATCACACTCACACACTCACTCACTCACAAACTCAATCACACTCACACACTCACTCACTCACAAACTCAATCACACTCACTCACTCACTCACAAACTCAATCACACTCACTCACTCACTCACAAACTCAATCACTCATACACTTAATTCAATTCAATTGTGCTTTATTGGCATGACATACATGGGTTCATATTGCTAAAGCATTTTACAAAGCAAAACAGATATATACATCAAACATATTCACATTTATATTTATATATACATATAATATACAATACATATATTATTAATCAGGATGTGTTCACTCAGTACATCTCAATTTGTGGCATTTATAGATATGCTGTGCTATATAAGTGGAAGCAGGTCCTTCACCGAGTAAGACCTTCAGTTTTTCGTGATGGTGTAGTGACTGGAAGTCAGGGATAATGTGTTGTATTTGCCCATACAGTGAGTCTCTTAGGGCGGTGTATTTATCACAGTGGAGGAGGAAGTGTGCCTCTGTCTCCACTGCTCCTGATCTACACTCTCTACAGATACGCTCTTCTGTGGGCAGCCATGTCTTCTTACGCCGCCCTCTTTCTATGGCCAGCGTGTGGTCACTCAGCCTGTACTTGGTTAATAACGCTCTGTGTGTTGTGTTTCTGACTGAGATGAGATAGTTAGCCAGACTGTACTCTCTGTTTAGTCCCAGATAACATTGGAGACGGCT
>NC_090173.1:12122512-12127512 GCF_024679245.1 Pseudorasbora parva | reverse complement strand
TATATATATATATTCACATAGAAAAGAATGGAAGCTTGTTTCCTCCACTGAACTTTTTTAAAAGGTAATAGAATTGAGTGATGTGTGATTATTTCTCACGAGTTTACGTATGTTGCAATTCTGACTTTTTTCTCTCAATTTCAAGTTTACGTAGGTCTCAATTCTGACTTTATTTCTCGCAATTGCAAGTTTACGTATATTTCGCAATTCTAATTATTTCTCGCAATTGCAAGTCAACGTATTTTTTGCAATTCTGACTTTATTTCTCGCAATTGCATCTTTACGTATATGTCATAGTTCTGACTTATTTCTCGCAATTGCAAGTTTACATACATTTCAGAATTTTGACTTTATTTCTGTCAATTGCATCTTTACATATGTCGCAGTTCTGACTATTTCTGGAATTGCAAGTTTACGTATGTCTCAATTCTGACTTTATTTCTCCCAATTGCAAATTTACGTATATTTCATAAATTCTGACTTAATTTCACAATTGCAAGTTTACATATATTTTGCAATTCTGACTTTATTTTTCGCAATTGCAAGTTTACGTATATTTCGCAATTGTGACTATTTCTCGCAATTGCAAGTTAACATATTTTTGGCAATTCTGACTTTATTTCTCGGAATTGCATCTTTACGTATGTCGCAGTTCTAAAAATGTTCTAGCAATTGTAAATGTACGTATATGGTGCAATCCTGACTTTATTTCTTGCAATTGCATCTTTACGTATATGTCGTAGTTCTGACTATTTCTGAAATTGCATGTTTACGTATGTCTCAATTCTGACTTTATTTCTCTTAATTTCAAGTTTACGTATATCTCAATTCTGACTTTATTTCTCCCAATTGCAAGTGTACGTATATTTTGCAATTGTGACTTTATTTCTCATAATTGCAAGTTTACGTATATTTCGCAATTCTGACTTTACTTCTCGCAATTGCAAGTTTAGGAATGTCTCAATTCTGACTTTATTTTTCGCAATTGCAAGTTTACATATATCATAAATTCTGACTTTATTTCACAACTGCAAGTTTACATATATTTTGCAATTCTGACTTTATTTCTCGCATTTGCAAGTTTACATATATTTTGCATCTCTGACTTTATTTCTCGCAATTGCAAGTTAACGTATATTTCATAAATTCTGACTTAATTTCACAATTGCAAGTTAACATATATTTTAAAATCTGACTTTATTTCTCGCAATTGCAAGTTTACGTATATTTTGCGATTCTGACTTTATTTCTCGCAATTGCAAGTTTACGTATATTTTGCGATTCTGACTTTATTTCTCGCAATTGCAAGTTTACGTATATTTCGCAATTCTAATTATTTCTCACAATTGCAAGTTAACATATTTTTTTGCAATTCTGAGTTTATTTCTCGGAATTGCATCTTTACGTATGTCGCAGTTCTAAAAAATTTCTAGCAATTGCAAGTTTACGTATATTGCACAATTCTGACTTTATTTCTCGCAATTGCATCTTTACGTATGTGTCGTAGTTCTGACTTTCTGCAATTGCAAGTTTACATATATTTTGCAATTCTGACTTTATTTATCGCAACTGCAAGTTTACATATATTTTGCAATTCTGACTTTATTCTCGCAATTGCAAGTTTACGTATATTTCGCAATTCCGATTTTATTTTTCGCAATTGCAAGTTTATGTATGTCGCAATTCTGGCTTTATTTACGCAATTGCAAGTGTACATAGGTTGTAATTCGGACAGTATTTCTCGCAATTTAACATAAATTTTTGCAATTCTGAGTTTATTTCTCACAATTACAAATTTACGCATATAAGTTTATATCTTGCGGTTTTTACTTTATTTCTCGCAATTGCAAATGTACATATGTTGCAATTCTAACCTTATTTCTCGCCATTACAAGTTTACATATATATCACAAATATGATTATTTCTCGCAATTGCAAGTTTTTATATGTCACAATTCTAACTTTATTTCTGGGAAATACATGTTTATACATATATCGCGATTTTGACTATGTCTCGCAATTGCAAGTTTAAATATTGCAGTTCTGACTTTTATTTCTAGCAATTGCAAGTTTACATATATTGCGCAATTCTGACTTTATAACTCACAATTGCAAGTTTATATCACTCATTTCTGACTTTAATTTCTCAATTGCAAGTTTTATCTTATGGCTCTGACTTTATGTACTGCAATTGCAACTTTGTATCTCTCATTTCTGAGGGGGAAAAAGTCATAATTGCGAGAGAAAAGGTCGTAATTATCTTTTGAACTATTTTATTCTGAAGGGGAAACAAGCTTTCATAGAAAACGTTTTAAATTGTAATAATATTTCACAGTTTTTCTGTTTTTACTGTATTTTTGGTCAAATAAATAGCCCTGGTAAACAAAAGAGACTTCTTTCAAAAACCCAAAAAATATTGTATTTTTTCCAAACATTTTTGAACGTTAGCGTATATAGATTTATGATTTCTTACTTGAGTCCTAAACATAGCGATAGCGATTCTTCTTGAATATAAACTGGTGTAAGCACTTTAGCGAGTGCCTCTTCTAAAAACGCGTCCCGTTTCGATACCGAAGTGGGGAAAGGGTTTAAAAGCACAATAAAACTGATGTTTTTATTTTCCTTTGTCGCATTATCTCCGTTCGGTTTCTCAGTTTCATGGATTTTTTTCAGTGGACCTGTGCTGTTTCCTTCTGCGTAGGTGATTGTAAATATACACTCGGTTAGCTGCAATTAAACAGTGAGTTCGCTTTGTGGGTTATTATGGGTTTGATTTTTGCGTTTTCATTGCTTCGCTTCCGTTCAGACATTTTCGAGCGTAATCAACCCACCTGAAGTATATTTGACGACACAAATGTGTACAGTAACATGTGTGTGTGTGTGTGTTTTTTTTAAATCTGTACTTGTAGACTAATGGTGAATAAATTTGGTTGATACAGCCATTCGTATGTATTGTCTGCTAGTTTTGAATAGGAATCCTCCTTCCTTTTGCTTTAGTAATCAAGTAATCGAGAGCAATCAAGGTAAGAAAATGAGTGACAGAAAATTAATGATAATGGAAGATATGCCTTTAATAAGCTATTATACACACTCAAATAGCGTATACCCTCGAGAAGGATGTTAATTAACAGCCTTCAGTCTATGATGTTTACTGTCAGTCCATCAAGGATTTCCCATGATGCTCTGCCATGACAATGATAGTCTGCACAACTCTAAAGGGAATGTGTACTGTTTTATTGTGTTAGTTCAATAAATAAAGTTTTAATCAAATGTATTATTTTCTGACATTCACAAAGATGCCATATCTTAAAGGTGCAGTGTGTAATATTTATGTAGCTCTATTGACAGAAATGCAATATAATATACATAACTATGTTTTCAATGGAATATAAAGACCTTATGAACCGTTATGTTTTTGTCACCTTAGTATGAGCCATTTCTATCTCCATAAACCACGGGTACCCTTACAGTGAAGTCGCCATTTATGTGCCGTTGTGTTTCTACGGTGGCCCTAAAGGTACAAACTTCTCTACAGAGCACTAGTCACTCTCTGCTGTCTCAGACGACGACATCTTTGTCCTGTGTTGGCCACCGTAGCTCCTCTATGTGCTTCGAAAGGAAGGGGTGAGATTGCAAAAATTTACACGTGCATTTTTATGAAATATTGAATTTGTCTCGACATGTCACACATAATCAAAAGATGGCTGCTGATACAATAGACATCATTTACAAGGGAGTTAAAGGAAGGTTTGGGGTTTAGGGACAGTTAAGCGTTTCAATAGCATTTCTAGAATATAATATCAATAAAAAAGTGTTATTGATTTATTTCTTTAAAAAGCTTGTAAACAACATTTATTTATTTATGTATTTATTAAGACTTAAAACCACAAAATTATTTCTTAATAACTTAATAAGGCTTATTTTTCAAGTTAAGCTCCATTAACAGAATTTGTAGCATAATATGGATTACCACAGAAAAGTTTCTTTGATAAATAGCATAAAATCCACACAAAAAAAAAAAAATAGTTTTTTTTAACTTCTGCCATTGCTCGTATAATGCATGTCAATGGGGTGTATTTCTATGAAAGTAAAAAACACACAGACATACAAATCATATTAAACCCTGCGGCTTGTATCGACACATAGATGTCTTAAAACACGAAACGATCGGTTTCTGCGAGAAACACAAGAGTATTTATGGCATTTTTTTATCCCATATCAGACGAATCTCATCTTGTATTCCCAACGCCATTACTTCCGTAGAGTAAGGTCAAAAACCCAGCACGATCGTAGAAATATTTACATAGATTCATCATTAGTGTCCATGTGGATCAGTCGAATGAGGCATCTATGTAAATATATCTATTATCGCGCCGTTATTTTGACCTTACTCAATGGAAGTAATGGTGCTGGGGATACTAGATGAGATTCGTCTGAAATATGAAGTAATAAATGCCATAAATACTGTTGTGTTTCTCGCAGAAACCGATCGTTTCGTGTCTTAAGACATCAATGTGTCACCACGAGCCGCAGGGTTTAATATGATTCGTATGTCTGTGTGTTTTTTACTCTCATAGAAATACACCCCATTGACATGCAGTATACGAGCAACAGCTGGAGTTAAAAATCTTCATTTGTGTTCTCCTGAAGAAACAAACACAGCTGGGTAAGCAGATAAACATCACATTTACATTTTGGGATGAACTATCTCTTTAAAATGTGGATCATTCGAGTTGTAACGTGTCTAAATGATCATTTTAGCAGAAAGGTAGATGTTTACTGACTGTTTACTTGATCATAACTGGTGGAAATAATTCCAATAACATCACAGAAAAGTTTGGTAAGTGATTTAATTGCACTGATCTCATGTTAACCTCTGAAACTGTATATTTTAACACGTATTGCCTTGCCCTATAGACTTCCATTCTAAATGTATTGCTGTAAAAACAATTTTACTTTTCTTTTTCTTTATTCCAATCTTAATTAGGCTAATAATCACG